>NC_080063.1:5876461-5901461 GCF_026212465.1 Amaranthus tricolor
TAAGAAAAAATCTTAGTCGCGTGGTCATACGCTTCTAATATGTTATGTACACCTATTGCTAATTCCCAAGTTGCATCAGCTATGAAACTATCTGTATACTCACTATATATTTGTGTTATTACTGGGCGATAAGCAATCGCCTTTCTTAATAAATCGTTGGTTGAGCCCCAACGTGTAGGAGTATCTAATGACCAATACACTTTTTTAAGTTGGTATTGGTCACATAATTGTTTATATCTTCTTTTTATCTTTCCGGTCCTAAGCCATTTCACTATATCCCTAATTGGTTCTAATAATTCACTTAATTGTTTTATGCCTACTTGACAAGATAAGTTAACTATATGCGCACAACAACGTATGTGTAATAAGCTACCCCCAAGGATTAAACTAAAGGCAGGTTCGTTAAACAAAAGTTCTATACATTTAATGTTTGCGGTTGCATTATCAGTTGAACAACAAAATATTTTATCTAATAAGTTCCATTCTCTACATATCTCTACTAATCTATATTTTATGTTTTCACCGGTATGTCTTTCTGGCATTGTCTCAAAAGCAATTATTCTTTTTTGAATAATCCAATTTCGATCTATCCAGTGTGCTGTTACACAATTATAAGGTTCTAAATGTGGGGGAGCAGACCAAATGTCAGTTGTTATGCTAACCCTACCATTAAACGATTTAAACATTTCAACTAATTCATAGCGCATTCATTCGTATAATTTAATTGTGCGTCTTTTAAGAGTGCTCCTAGGGATTGCTCTATATTGTGGTTGCAATTGTTGTCTAGTGAGACGCTCGTATGCCCTACTTTCACCGTGGTTAAAAGGCAATTCATCACAAATTACATACCTAGAAAATTCATCAATCATGTCATTACGATTATATCTAAAAGGCATACCTGTGTTGGGAATGTCCCATTGTGTCTGTCGGCTTCCACTTGTGGTCCCGCTGCCGCTTGCTGCATGAGTTTCTTTTGTGATTCCATGCTTCTTTGCCAAATGTTTGTTAAAAGATCCCGTTCCACCACCTAACACGTATTCACAAAACACAGTAAATAAATGTTTATAAAATATGAATATATAATGTATGAATGTATTATGTATGTATAAAAAACTTAAAAAGTATTTACCTCTGGTGAAACTGTATGAAACTAAGGGCTTTACTCCTTGACTTTCACAAATTTGACAAGTGCATAAGAAAATATCTGGATTCTCGGTTGGTTCTTTTGTGAAATACGACCACACATGTGAAACAGCTCTACCACTAGGAGGTGGCATTGCCGGAAAAGGTTGTCTTACTGGTTCATCTTCATCTAAATAAATAATTTAAAATTATAAAACTAAAATTAAATAAATAAATAATTTAAAGTTTAATTAATTTGAAGAATAAAATTATAAAACTAACCGATAGTTTGAAAATTGACTCGTTTACCACGAGCTTGTCTTTGTTGTTGTTGTTCTCCTTGTTCTTCATGTGATCTTGTTGATGACTGTCGAGATATATTTATCCCAATTGGGGTCGTTGGTTCCTCTTCTTGTTCTTCTTCTTCATCAATTAGTATTTCTCTTTCCATTTCTTCTGCATAATTATGTAGCTCCGGGTCGTACCCTTCCGGATAATTATGTTCATAATTATAATTACTAATGGAGGGTGTTGTTGATACCGACGGAGTAGAAGTGGCCTTTCTTTTGGACGAACTGGAACCTCCCAATGATTTTGCCACTTTAGTAACTTTTTTTGTGGCTTTTTTCAAAAATGAAGACATGATTGATAATATTGAAGTAATAATAGAAATATAGAATTAAGAAATAAATAAATAATTAATTATCTAACTAACTAAATTAAGATATAATTAAAAGACTAATTATTTAATTAAGAGAATAATTGCGTAATTAAAGAATTAAGTAGAGAGAGTAGGAGAAGAGATGAGTTGTGAATGAAAATGATTGAAAGTGATGAGTATATATAGAGTATATCCCAACGGCTATAAACGGTAACAAACGGCTAGTTTTTTGGCGAACCGGTTCCATGGAACCGGTGGGCCGGTTCAACCGGACCGGTCCCGGTTCCGGTTCCGGTTCCGGTTCCACGGAACCGTTGAGCCGGTTCAACCGAACCGGTTCCGGTTCCGGTTCCAGAACCGGTTCCATGGAACCGTTGGACCGGTTCTCCCGGACCGGTTCCGGTTCCAAACCGCGGGTTTTTTTACCCGGTTCACGACGGTTTTTTCCGGCGGTTTCACGGTTCCGGCAATTTTTTTCCGGCGGTTTCACGGTTTCGCGGTTCGGGGCGGTTCGGAACCTGTCGCAAACGGTTCCGGTTCCAGATCCGGTTCCAAGCGGTTCGGGACCGGTTCGGTTCCGGGTAACCCGCCCCGTGGCCATGCCTACATACATACATACATACATATATATATATTGGTGATGAACTAGATATTAAAAATTTTAATGCAGTTAAAAAGATTAACTTGCAGGATACCATACAAAGTATTGAGGATGAAGGAAAACAGGTTGTTAACGTTGAAGACTCACAGTCTGATCTTGAGACCCAACCTCAAGAACTTGAGATAGTTTCTGAACATACGGCTTCAGAAACACCAATTAGAAATTCCTCAAATGAAGTAAGTATAAGTTATTTGAATGAAAACACACCATCCATACTACGAAGAAGAATTAGAAAGTCATATCAACATCCTCCAGAAAACATTATAAGTGATCCAAACAAAGGTACGCAAACTCGATCCTCTCTTAAAAATCTATGTGCATTTTCTGCTTTTGTTTCTCTTGTAGAACCTAAAGATGTTAAAGAAACAGTACAAGAACCAGAGTGGATCATTGCAATGCAAAACTAATTAAATTAATTCGAAAGGAACAAAGTTTGGGATCTAGTTGAAAGACCTCCAGATCGTACCATCATTGGAACAAGATGGGTCTTTCGTAATAAACTCAATGAGGATGGAGACATTGTAAGGAATAAAGCAAGACTGGTAGCTCAACGCTATAATCAAGAAGAAGGTATAGATTATGATGAAACTTTCGCACCAGTTGCAAGGTTAGAATCTATTCGTATTATGCTTCCTTTTGCTTCGTACATGAATATTAAACAATATCAAATGGATGTTAAATGTGCATTCTTAAATAAATACTTGCAAGAGGAAGTATATGTTAAACAATCACCCGTCTTTGAAAATTCTGATCTACCTAATCATGTGTTCAAACTAAATAAAGCGTTATATGGCTTGAAACAAGCTCCAAGAGCTTGGTATGACAGATTTAGCTCACATCTACTTGAAAATGAATTTCAACAAGGTAAAATTGATAATACACTTTTCATTAAAACTAAAGGAAAAGATATTCTAGTTGTTCAAGTATATGTTGATGATATATTGTTTGGAGCTACTGATGATTCTTTGTGCAAGGAATTTTCTAAGATTATGTGCAAACAGTTTGAAATGAGCATGATGGGAGACTTAACATTCTTTCTTGGACTAAAAATAAAACAAAAGAAAGATGGCATATTTATTTGTCAAAGTAAATATGTTAAAGATTTGTTAAAGAAGTACAATATGGATCAATGTAAAGAGATGAATACACCTATGAGTACAACACTAAGTCTAGATCAAGATATAAATGGTAAAAGTGTTGATCAAAAGACTTATAGAGGTATGATTGGTTCTTTATTTTATTAACTGCTAGTCGTCCTGATATCATGTTTAGTGTTTGGTTATGTGCTTGTTTTCAAGCTAACCCAAAAGAATCTCACTTAACAGCAGTTAAGAGAATCTTTAGATATTTATATGGGACTAAAGACTTTGGTCTATGGTACCCTAGTTGTGGAAATTTTAGTTTGATTTGTTTTTCAGATGCTGATTATGCTGGATACAAAGTTGATAGAAAAAGAACCTCAGGATCATGTCAATTTTTAGGAAATTCATTGATCTCGTGGTATTCTAGAAAGCAAAATTCAGTTGCTTTATCTACAGCTGAAGTTGAATACATAGCTGCCGGTGCATGTTGCTCTCAAATTTTATGGATTCCTCAACAACTTAGAGACCTTGGAATTGATTTGAAAGGCATACCAATAAGATGTGATAATACAAGTGCAATTTGTATTATAAAGAATCCTGTGCAACATTCTCGTACTAAACACATTGAGGTACGTCACCATTTTATAAGAGATCATGTTGAAAAAGGTAATATTTCTTTATCTTTTATATCTACTGAAAATCAATTAGCGGATATATTTACAAAACCTTTAAGTGCTGATCGTTTTGCTTATATACGTATGGAACTTGGCATGCTAAATGATGTTGCATGAATTAAGGGGGAGTAATGGCATATTAGAAAAGGGATTGAGACGTTAATTACTTAAGCACTAAGTATGTATTAAGGGGGAGCATTATATTTACATATTTGATTGACATTATATGTGTGTATTATGCATGAATTAAGAATTGAAAATTTAATTTAAATTTCTTAAAAATTATTCGTTTTATAAAAATGGGATTTATAATTAAATGCCTTTAATTAATAATGGATATTTAATTATTTTAAAACAAAATTGTTTGTTTAAATTATTTGTGAACATCATCAATGCATTAAAAACATGTTCATGATTTTGGTTAAAATCCAATTAATCTCATAATTGCATTTCCATTTGTTCACGATTAAAAACCCAAATCAAACACTTGTTCACTTTGATGAACAAACCGGTCAAGCTCCACACACCCTTTGGATTCCTTGTGTTGTCAAATCAATTTATTAAAAGTACAAATTCATTGTACTATACTTCTTAAATAGCGAGTGAATACGCTTTGCTTATTCATTTGCTCACAGAATCTCTTTCTGATTTCCTACTCAAACCGTCTCTTTCACTTTTCTTTTCAAGTTTTTCAAAATCTTCTTCAACGGCACCTAAAAGAAGACTAAGCAAATCCTCTTCAAAATCCGAAAAAGGAGAATCATCTAAATCTCAAATGGCTGAACCTATTACCCCTGTTGTTCACTCACCATTGAACACTTTTGATGTTCCTAAACAATGGTTTGAAAACCATACTGCTTTTGGGAGATGGGTTGATATTTTTCGACAAAGATCACTTTCTTTTGTTGATATTCTTGATTATAATTTCTTCTTGTTTGAAGACTTTGAAATCATCTCTGTTTTTATTCAATCTACCCCTGGTATGTTATTAAGTCCTGGTTCTACTACTTATCCAACTCTTGTAAAAGTTTTCTATTCGAACTTATCTTTTATTATGGTTGATGGAGAACAAGCTTTGAGAAGTTTCTTAAAAGGTCAAGAGATTATCATCTCGAAAACCCTAATGAATGACATTTTCAAATTTTCTCATGAAGCTAATGATCAAACCCCTAACATTTTGGCCTTACAAAATGCTAAGGATATGTTTATTCTCGAATCATATTCTGATTTTTCTTCTTCTAAACAATTAACTCACAATGCTTTAAATTTAAATGGAAAATTGTTACACAAAATTCTTATTAGAACCGTTTTCTCTCGCAACACCTCTTGTGAATTGGTCACTGATGCTCATCTCATATTAATGTGGAAGATTGCTTCTCTGAAAAATGTTGATTTTTCTTCTATTATCTTCTCAACAATGCGGTTTTGTTGCTCACATTTTCGCAATTGTTCTCTTCCTTATTCCAATCTTTTGACATTGATCTTTGATCATTTCAATCTGCTCTCTGAGATAGAGGAAGTAGATTGTTCTGGTCCTATTTCCTTGTCTAATGAAATCCTCCCACCTCTTGGAATTTTTAAAGTGCATGACAAATATGAGTTATACTCAAATTTTTCTTCAACTGATAAAGAGGATCTTCAAAAGATTCATGGTAAGCGGCTTACACATCTTGAACCTCACATCAAAGAACACACCACTCTTTCCCGACTTCAGTCTTTAGACTTGGAGGTTGGTGAAATGAAATCTTCCCTACTGGTATTGCATGATAAAGTGTCTACTCTCACTTTTATGTTAGACACTTTTATGAAAGAAATGAAAGGAATGGTAGTAGAAGATGTGGTAGTAGAAGAAGAGGTTGTTGATGGTGATGCTGCTGTGCCTAAAGTGGATGAGGTCATGGAGGACACTAAAGAGAAGGAAGAAGAAGCAGAGGAGGAGGCAGAGAAAAAGGGAGATGATAACCAACAGGTTGCTGCTGAAGGTCAAACAGTTGATGTTGATATTGTTGAAACAACTCCAATTCAAACAATTCCTCCAACATTTGATGCTGATCGAACTTCACCTGGAAAACCAGCTCCTTCCAAGAAAAGGAAGAGGAGGTCCAGGAAGTAATTTTAGTTGTTAATGCATGATAAACAATCTTTTTATTTTCGGCAAACAATATTTTGTTGTTATTGTTAATCCCAACATTTTAAATCTTCCTGTTTCTTTTTGATGAAAGTCAAAAAGGGGGAGAAATGTATTATGATGTGCATGCTTTTGCTTGCTTATTTGTTTGTTTTTGTTTTTGCTCTGATTCTGTTTTAATGATGCTTGAATGTTTTTGAATGTTTTAATGTTTTATTATTGATATACTCTGATATATTGTTGAATAAATGTTTTATTCTTAACATTCATGCTTAAGGGAGAAATGAAAATTTGTTGTGAAAATATAGATATGAAAATTGATAATTGCTAATTGCTGATTATTGATTATTGTTCATGATCATAATGTTTGATAATCATGACTTTGATATTAAAGTTTTGATATGATGTTACATTACAATGATGATTATTATATTTACATGTATTATGATTGGATACTTGTTGCATGTAAATGATTGTAATGATATGAAGTATAAAATTTTTGCTGGATTATACTATTCTGTTTTAACATTGTTCTGATTTGAAACTGTTCTCAAAATCTTGAAGAACATTTCTGATTGATGATAAAGTCTTGAAAATATTTTTATTTAAATATATATTCTTATCATTATTTTTAATTCATATTAACTTAGAAATATGATTTAGGGAAATATGGTTTTGACTTTTATCAAGGGGGAGATTGAAGACTCAACTCTCTTAAATAATGATAAGGGGAGATTGAAGACTTAATTCTCTTGAATGATGATAATTCAAAACAAATATTGATTAAACAAATAAATTAAGTAATTATATTTCATTGTTTAAGTAAGTTTAAAATCATATTTGATATACATTTGATTTATATATATTTAAGTTCGAAGTCGATGGAATATGCTTAAAGAACTTAAGTTTATTTTAAAGTTGATTTTATAAGTTCTGAAATATGTTTCAAAGTCTTGAAGATAATTACGTTTACAATCAGGTTAGTTTCGTAATTACATTTGAAATATTTTAATAGGTCAATGTTCCTTGAAATTATATTTGAAATATTTTAATAGGTCAAGGTTCATTAAAAATTAACTTTGATATTATTTGAAATAAAGTTTGAATATTTTACTACACGTTTTTTTTTATTAACGTTTAAATATTTTATATTTTGAACTTGAATTTAAATATGAGTTTAAATTAGTTTGATGATTAAATATAGTACAAGGTACACATGTTTTACTAATTATAGTACACGGCTATATTTGATATTTATGCAAGATCGAGAGTTTTCTATTAATAGGATGATATTTGAATTTATACTAAAAATAGAAAATGACGATTTGAATTAATGCTAATAATAGAAATTAATTTAAATGATTAATTAAATGTTGATAAATCTGGTTTGTGCTTATTATTCAATATCTTGTATGAGTACTAACGTGGCAGCATAGCATTGGACAATTACAAACACAATGACGAAATTATTTTTAGCTGTCAGTACACGTCAGTTTGAAGATAACCTCAAGATCTTGAAGTCAGGCGCTGAATGACCAGGTCAACAGAAAATAACGGATAGGAGCCTTCTTGTTTTTTGAAGATGTGTTGAGGCGTAACACTATATATATGAGGCTTCATTCCAGAACTAAGATACACCACTTCTTACAACTTTCTCTCTTGACTTAGAAATTCTCTAAGAGTTGTAATTTGTAATTCGTAATTCTTAATTCTTAGTTCTTCTAACTCTTGCATTTGTAATAGGCTTAAGAGTTTAAGAAGAGTTAGATTAAGTTTTATACGCCTAATCAAGAATACTTTTCAAAGTGTTCAACTTGTGAATCTCTATTGTGAGATTTGGGATTTTGCTTTTATTAAAGGGACTTGTAATACGGTTCTTCAAGGGGAAGAACGTGGTGAGAGGAGATAGTGAGATCTTCTTGTTTGTATTAAAGTCGGATTAATAAAAGGCGTTGAAATCCTACGGGTTGAAAGAGAACCCATAGGCGGGGAGTAGGTTAGTTAGAACCGAACCTCGTTAACATATCGTGTATTATACTTTAAAGTTTATTTTCTGCACATACGATTAGTGTTTACGAATTGGCTCAAAGCTGTTTCAGAAGACAGTTTTGACAGACTCCTCAAACTCTTGAGACAAACTGCCAGAAAAGTTTTAAAAAGCCCAAACTCTCTATTCACCCCCCCTCTAGAGAGTATTCAACCTCATATTAACTTTCAATTGGTATCAGAGCTGAGTTTCACACAAAAAGATTAATATCTTGTGATGGATCCAATAGGAGAAGGGTTGTTTGCTCAAGGACGTTCGTGCTCAAGACCACCTTTGTTTTGCAGTACAAATTTCTCACATTGGAAAACTTTGATGAAAATGTTCGTGATTGATCAAGATATGGAACTTTGGGAGATCATAACTAAAGGACCTAAGATACCCATGAAAAAGGACGCTCAAGGAAATGAAGTAATAAAGTCCGAGTCCGAATATTCACAAACAGATTTGGAATGGGTTTCCAAAAATTATAGGGCAATGAATCAATTATGTTGTGCTTTGAATGGTACTGAGTTTAATCGAGTTTCTTCATGTACAAGTGCTAAAGAAATATGGGACAAGTTGGTTGTGACATACGAAGGAACAAGTCAAGTGAAGGAAACAAAGATCAACATCCTCATGCATCAATACGAAATGTTCAAGATGAAAAAGGATGAGAATATAAATGAAATGTTTACTCGTTTTACTTTGATTACTAACAGTTTGAATTCTCTTGGAAAAACTTTTACTAATGTAGAAAAAGTCCAGAAAGTCTTAAGGTGTCTTCCAAGATCCAAATGGGGTCCAAAAGTCACCGCCATAGAGGAAGCTCAAGACTTGAGAGTTCTATCGCTTGACGATCTCCTTGGAAAACTCACAACTTATGAACTTACCCTACATGATGATGGAGATAATGATGTAATACCTTCCACGAAAAATCTTGCACTAAAGGCAAAGAAACATCATGAATCTTCAAGTGAAAATGAACATAGCGATGATGAAGATCCATTTGCATTGATCACAAAAGGTCTTGAAGGAATTATGAAGATGCGAAAGAGATTTAAGAAATTTAAATCCAGAAATAAAGGTAAGTCTTCTAATACTAATTCAAATTTTAAGACTAATAAACTTGCTTGTTTTGAGTGTGGTTCTACAGAACATATCGTAAAGGACTGTCCTAAGAAGAAAAGACAATCCTACAAAAAGAACAAGAACAAACAAGCGATGGTTGCAACTTGGAGTGATTCCGAAGGATCATCCGAATCTGAAACTGAAGATGGACAAGCTCATGTATGTCTTATGCTGATAATGATGATAATGATGATTTAGATCAAAATCATAAAGAGGTACGTGACTTTCTTAACACATGCTCAAAAGATGAATTAGTTGCAACTCTCTTCAATATGTTTCAAATTGAGAAAATTTTAAAAGATGAGAAAAACACTTTAGAAGATAGAAGACGTCATTATGCTGAAGGTTGTGAAGAAATCATAAATAAAAATGAATCGCTAAAGGCTGAAAAAACAAATCTTGAAAAGACTGTCAAGGTCTTGAAAGAACAGAATCTCAGCCAGACTAAACAGCTTATCGGTCTTAAGAATGAGAATAATGATCTTGAAGCTAGGCTCAAAACCTTGAAACATGAATCTAAGAAAAATCTACAAGCATTAAACAAGCTTAATGAATCTGAATCAAAATTCACTAAAATGCTTACACGACAAAAACCAACTAGTGATAAACGTAGTATTGGTTATAATATTGTTACACATAACTATAAGAGTAAAACCACATTTGTGAAAAGTGCAAATAAACATAAACATACTCGTACTTGCACATTTTGTTGCAAAGAAGGACATATAAGATTTGCATGTCCTTACAGACGTAAGGAAAATTATATTATAAAGAATTCCTTTCCTCTTGAATTACGTGGACAGATAAAGCAAATATGGGTTCCTAAAGGGACAAGACCACCCAACATGGTCTATCCCGAATATGGTTCCAAATTTGTCACTTGGATAGCCAAGTAAGGTTGAGAAAGGTTATTTTTTTTGTTTTGTAGGTTAAACAAAAGTGGATTTTAGATAGTGGATGCTCGAGGCATATGAGTGGTAAAATTTCTTTATTTTCTGAAATTAAAGAAAAATGCAATGGCTCAATCACATTAGGAGATAAAGTGCAGAATTTCAAGTGTTTGAAAGCTATTACAGATAATCCAAAACTATGGCATAGACGTCCTAGCCATATCAATACTCACACCATGCAGAAGTTGGTAAGTAAAGATCTAGTTAAGGGACTTCCAGCTCTTGACTATAAACAAAGTCCTATTTGTGACGCATGCAGTAAAGGTAAACAAGTAAGAAGTTCATTCAAACCGAAGAAAATGGTAAGTACATCAAGACCATGTGAACTCTTACATATTGATTTGTGTGGACCAATGCGTGTACGGAGTATAAGAGGTAAATCTTACATCTTAGTTATAGTTGATGATTATTCTAGATTTACGTGGGTTGATTTTTTAAAGGATAAAAGTGAAGCTTTGAAACCGTTCTCAAGACGTTGTAAAGAGATGCAAACTTAACTGAACCTTCCAATAGTCTCGATTAGAAGTGACCATGGGAGAGAGTTTGATCAACTAGGCTTTGACTCCTTTTGTGAAAAATATGGAATAACCCATAACTTTTCAGCTCCTAGGATACCCCAACAAAACGGTGTAGTTGAAAGGAAAAATCGAACCTTAGAAGAAATGGCAAGGACAATGCTTATTGAAAATGGATTAGCTAAACACTATTGGGCTGAGGCTGTTAACACAGCTAATTATGTTTTAAATAGATGCCTTATAAGACCCATACTTAAGAAAACTCCCTATGAGTTATTCAAAGGAAGAAAACCGAATATAGCATACTTTAGACCATTTGGTTGCAAATGTTTTATTCATAATAATGGTAAAGACAATTTTGGTAAATTTGATGCTAGAAGTGATGAAGGTATATTTCTTGGATACTCACTAAATAGTAAAGCTTATAGAGTGCTAAACAAACGTACAGGTATAGTTGAGGAAAGTATACATGTCGTTTTTGATGAATCCGAAAATGAAACATCAAATGGAGGATTTAAGGAGTTAAACCTTAATAAACATTTTGATGATTTAAGTGATGATGAACTGGATATTAAAAATGTTAATGCAGTTAAAAAGATTAACTTGCAAGGTACCATACAATGTATTGAGGATGAAGGAAAACAGGTTGTTAACATTGAAGACTCACAGTCTGATCTTGAGACCCAACCTCAAGAACTTGAGATAGATTCTGAACATACTGCTTCAGAAACACCAATTAGAAATTCCTCAAATGAAGTAAGTATAAGTTCTTTGAATGAAAACACACCATCCATACTACGAAGAAGAATTAGAAAGTCATATCAACATCCTCCAGAAAACATTATAAGTGATCCAAACAAAGGTACGCAAACTTGATCCTCTCTTAAAAATCTATGAGCATTTTCTGCTTTTGTTTCTCTTGTAGAACCTAAAGATGTTAAAGAAGCATTACAAGAACCAGAGTGGATCATTGCAATACAAAATGAATTAAATGAATTCGAAAGGAACAAAGTTTGGGATCTAGTTGAAAGACCTCCAGATCGTACCATCATTGGAACAAGATGGGTCTTTCGTAATAAACTCAATGAGGATGGAGACATTGTGTTGGCCTCTCAAGGTTTTGATGATGACTTCACTTTTAAATAAACAAACATATTTTTAGAGATTGTTTTGTAGGTATATATCCGATTTTGTTGAAATCGTTGATGAAGCCTATGACTTGGTTCGTGGAAGATGTACATGTCTTAATATGTCCAAGATGTTAGATAAGTGTTATAATGTTCAAAATAGACGTACAGTCTACTGTTCCTAAAATGAACATTCTGACTGAAGTTGAAGCTGGAGACAGTACGTTGTTCCTACGTAGCAGGTCTGGAGAATAACATCGACTGGAAAATTGCGAATTATTTATTTTCTGTTTTAAGTTGATGTAATGGTTTAGAATTAATTTAATTGCTTAAATTAATTAGTAAGTTAATTGGCTAATCTATTTTTAGGTTTTCTAAAAATAGCCCAAGACTTTTTCTTTATTAGATTTAGATCTTCTATTTTTTAGGATCTTATGTTTTTAACTCCTATGCTATTTTTAGCATAAGGAAACTGATTTTTTCTTTTGAGCAAATAACATCCGGACACTTTCATAATTCCACCACCTTTTGTTTTGAGAACGTGGAGGGTAGTGGGAGGTATGTCTGAGGAAACTGCTGGCTGTTCCCACTATAAATAGAAGGGACTTTGCTCGAACCAAAATCTATCCAAGAGAATCAAAGAGTGTCCATTAAAAGGGAGATCATCTTAAGAAAAATATTTTCAGTTTTCCAATGCCAATTAATTTATTATATTTTTCTTAAGTAATTATTTTAATTGTAATCTTCTTGAGAATTGGCCTTGTAAGGGTTATTGAGTGATTTGTTGTAATTAGACTTGTGGGAAGTCTAAGGGTATAAGAAAAGAGAATCGTGAGAATAGAGAAAGAGAAAGGGAGAATAGAGAAAGAGAATTAGGCCTAGAGAAGAGAAGCTTCAAGTGAAGCAAAGTGTTTTATGTAATTGTAATTGATTGCCTAAAACATAGTGAGAATTTTGAAATCCCGGGGGGTCGTGGTTTTTCCTTCTTATTAGGCCAAGAAGGTTTCCACGTGAAATCTTTGTCTCCTTTTTATTTCTTGCTTCTTAAGTTCAAGTTTTATTTTGTTTGTTAAAATTCCGCAAGTTAGAGCAAAAACGTAGTACAACTCAATACACAACAATTCACCCCCCCCTCTTGTTGCATTTGATCATCTCTTCATTTTCCAACAATTGGTATCAGAGCCTTGTTCCTCATTTAATCAGGAAACCCTGAGAGCAGTATCCTGTTCCCTGGCAAGATGTTGAAGATGAACGAACGCATGGAAGAAGGGTACTCTACGCAAAGGCCACCTATGTTCGATGGGAAATTCTATACCTACTGGAAAAATAGGATGGAAATTTTTATAAAGGCTGAAAATTACCAAGTATGGAGAGTAATTGAAATAGGAGATTTCGAAGTGACAACCATCAACTCCAACAATGAATCAATTCCAAAACCAATCACTGAATATGAAGAGGAAGAAACTGCAAATCTGTGTCTCATGGCATCTCATGAAGAGACTAAAGAAAGAGAGGTAATGTCTTCTAGTTCTTCTCCTAAAAATCTATTCAGTTTAAGTAAGGATAAATTAATTAAGTTAGTTTTGGAAACACAAGAGAAGTTGGAGGAAAAAACAGCTAAGTGTCTCCAAATTGAGAAAGACCTTATGTTAAGTAAAGATCACATCTCATACTTAAATACTTTTAGAATCGATGTGCAAAGTAGATTTTTTGAGCTGTTAGATAAGAACATCATTTTAAAAGAGCAATTGGAGAAAATAAAGCAGGAATTCATTATTCTTAACATTGAATTAAATCAAAACAAATTGCTAGGATTTAAATTGGTTGAAAATGATAAAACCACTCATGTATTTAGCACAGAATTTCAAGAAATAAAATTAAAATTAGAATCATATGAAAAGGAAAATAAGTTTCTAAAAGATCAAATTAACTTAAAAGGAAAAGGGAAAATCAATGAAATTCCCAAATGGATTCTAAATGCTAAAACCAAGAGTAAAGAAGATCTAGGTTATGTTAAGAATGAAAAAAGGAAAAAGGTATATGTAGATCTCCCTAGTAGTAAAATCTGTTCCTTTTGTGGTAAAAATGGACACCTAAAATATCAATGTGTAAAAAGGGAACAGCACACTAAAGCAAATGAAACTTATGTCGAATGCATATGGATTGAGAAAAATGATTCAAATTTAATCGACAGGGAACCCAAGGCTGACTGGGTTCCTAAAACTAACCATTAGTTTGCTTTACAGGCTCAAGCGAGGGGGAACAACTCATTGTATCTCGACAGTGGGTGTTCCAAGCACATGACGGGTGATAAATCAAGATTTCTCTCACTTGAAGCGTATGATGGGGGAACTGTAACCTTCGGTGATAATATGAAGGGTGAAATAATCGCCAAAGGAAAAGTTGGAAGATCAAGCTCCCATGCAATTGACAATGTATTTTTAGTCGAGAATCTAAAACACAATCTTTTAAGTATTTCTCAATTTTGTGACAAAGGTAACTCTGTTAAGTTTACTTCTGAATGATGTATAATTTCTAGGAACAACACAGGAGACCCTGTACTAGAGGGAATCAGAAAAGGGAACACCTATGTGGTGGACCTGGACACTGTTCTCAGAAACAGTCTAACGTGTTTAAGCGTTATAGAAGAAGACCCACTTCTTTGGCACAAGCGTCTAGGTCATGCTAGCTATTCATTGATTAACACCTTAAGATCAAAAGACCTAGTAAGAGGATTACCTGCAATAAAATTCCTCAAAAATGAAATTTGTGATCCTTGTGCTAAAGGAAAACAAGTGCAGTCATCCTTTAAGTCAAAGTTTCTGGTGACTACTTCTAGACCATTAGAATTAATTCATATGGATCTATGTGGACCTATGAGAACACAAAGTCGTAGTGGCAAAAGATATGTGTTTGTCATAGTTGATGATTTTAGTAGATTTACGTGGACCTTATTTTTAGTAAGCAAAGATGAAGCTTTCGATGAGTTTGTATCTTTTGCTAATAAAATACAAAAATCTACCAATAATTTAATTGTTCACATTAGATCGGATCATGGCAAAGAATTTGAAAACTCAAACTTTATGAATTATTGCAATGAACATGGTATAAATCACAATTTTTCCGCTCCTAGAACACCACAACAAAATGGAGTGGTAGAAAGGAAGAATAGAACCCTAGAAGAAATGGCTAGGACTATGTTGATTGCTAGTGGTCTACCTAGAAAATTTTGGGCCGAAGCCGTCAATACTGCATGCTATATCTTGAACCGTGTGTTAATAAGACCAATCACTTCTAAGACACCCTATGAATTGCTCAAAGGTGTCAAACCCAATATTTCCTATTTTCGTGTGTTTGGATGCAAATGTTTTGTTCATGTGAATGGTAAACGAAATATAGGTAAGTTTGATGAAAGAAGTGATGAAGCAGTATTCCTCGGTTATTCATCACATAGCAAAGCTTACAGAGTTTATAATAAGAGAACAATGTGCGTAGAGGAATCTATTCACATAATTTTTGATGAAACTAACTTTTCAACAAGTGAACAGGAAATAAAAAATATCAAAATAGGTCTTGCAAATTTAGAAGATGATGAAGATATGAAGGTGCAAGATCAAGGAACAGCAGGTGAACAGTCGATACAAGAAGATGCAGGAGAAACTGACCAAGTCCAGGAACTGCCAGCACAACAGGACCAGCAGACTGTTCCCAATCTAGTTGTTCCCGCAGATGACCAAGATGATCTAGTAGCTGAACAAAATGCAAATCAAGATGCTGAATCAGAACATGCTACTGTTCCCTCCAGAGAATTTGTGCCTAAACCTTGGAAATACCAAAGTTATCATCCTCTTGATCTGATTATAAGTGATATGAATAAGGGAACACAAACCAGATCCCAACTGAGAAACTTTTGTGCACATTTTGCGTTCCTATCGTCACTAGAACCCAAAAATCACGAATAAGCTCTAAAGGATTCCGAATGGATAATAGCCAGGCAAGATGAATTAAATGAATTTGAAAGAAATAAGGTATGGCACTTGGAACCCAAACCAAAACACAAGAAGGTAATTGGTTTGAATGGGTATTTCGGAATAAGCTAGATGAGCATGGAATAATTGTAAGAAACAAAGCAAGACTCGTGGTCAAAGGGTACAATCAACAAGAAGGTATTGATTATACCGAGACATTTGCTCCGGTAGCAAGGTTAGAGGCCATTAGAATTTTAATTTATTTTGCTGCATTTATGAATTTTAAACTATATCAAATGGATGTGAAATGTGCTTTCTTAAATGGATTTCTTGATGAAGAAGTGTTTGTTGAACAACCTCCTGGTTTTGAGAATGCCTCTTGTCCTGATCATGTCTACAAGCTTGATAAAGCTCTTTATGGCTTGAAACAAGCTCCTAGGCAATGGTATGAAAGACTATCAAAGTTTTTGATTCAAAATAACTTTGTAAGAGGAAAAATCGACAAAACCTTGTTCTTTAAGAATAAAGGTTCTCATATTTTGGTTGTTCAAATTTATGTTGATGATATTATTTTTGGTGCTACTAATGATTTATTATGTAAGGAATTTGCTAACCTAATGGGCACAGAATTTGAAATGAGCATGATGGGAGAACTAAATTTCTTCCTTGGTTTACAAATTAAACAAACTGAAAATGGTATTTTTATTCATCAACAAAAATACATAAAAGAACTTCTTAAGAAGTATGGGTTAAACAATGCTAAAACCAACCATACACCCATGGCTACAAATGTTAGATTAGATGAAGACCTAAAAGGAACTAACGTAGATCAAACAATGTATCGAGGCATGATAGGTTCCTTATTATATCTAACTGCAAGTAGACCCGATATTTCATTTAGTGTTGGTTTATGTGCTAGATTTCAATCAAATCCTAAAGAATCACATCTCACGGCCGTCAAACGAATTTTAAGATATTTGAAGGGAACAGACGACTTGTCCTTATTTTATCCAAAAAGTGATGTTTATGATTTAAAAGGTTTTAGTGATGCAGATTATGCAGGTGATCTAGTTAATAGAAAAAGTACGTCAGGTATGGTACAATTTCTTGGCTCTTGTTTAGTTTCATGGAGTTCCAAGAAACAAAACACGGTTGCATTATCCACAGCCGAAGCTGAATACGTGGCAGCAGCAGCTTGCTGTTCCCAAATGCTTTGGATAAAACAGCAACTAAGAGTTTTTGGTATTAAAGTTGAATGTATTCCTATTTATTGTGATAATACCAGTGCCATATGTATATCTAAAGATCCAGTGCATCATTCACGAGCTAAACATATACATATTAGACATCATTTTCTTAAGGATAACGTAGAACATAAAAATATTGTATTAAAGCATGTCAATACTAATGAACAAGTTGCAGATATTCTGACCAAACCACTTCCAAGGGAACAATATGAAAAGATGAGATTGGAACTTGGTATGATCAAGCTCCACTAAAGTTGGTTGCATAAAATTCCCAATGAAGCATCATGAAAAAAAGAGGGTCAGGAATCAACCTCAAAATTTTGATTGAAAATCAATTATTGCATGGATCAGGTAAACACGTAATGAAGTTTGTACTATGAATATTTTCTTGTTTGCATGTTGTTAGTTTGATCAGACCACAGCAATATGTTCGTTATTTTCTTCATAATTTTTTATCATAATTCATCATTTTTCTATTTTGTTTTCATATTTTATTTTAATATTCATATTTCATAATTTATTCATATTTCACATTTTTTTTAAAAAAGAATGTACGCCAACTTAAATTAAAAACAATAGGAAACGGTTTTCAATCCCATCACTTCAAAATCCTTCCATATCAAACGCAATGATTAGAACATTAAAGGGATTGGACTTGAGTTCTGTTCCCACTGAAGAAGGAAAAGAGAGGGAACAGGAGGAGGGGACAAGAACTGAGGGGGAATAAGGAGAGGAAGAAGCTTTAGGAGAAGAAGTACCTCATGATCTCTGTCATGATTCCAGTGATGAAGAGGTTGTGATTGCATTAAGGAGGAAGTGTAAAGCTATTCAAAGGAAGAGTAGGAGGCTTGCTTCAAAACGAAAGGCTGCAACGGTTGATGATATCACTTCTGAAACCATTCCTGAGCCTACTTTAAACGAACCTCTCTCACCCAAGCCAACCACTCCACCACCAAATCAAACTTCATCACCACCTCCATCACCTATTCACTTTACACCACCACCATTTCCATCATCTCCTGGTATTGGTTGTGCTGATCCTATTCCTACAGCAACTTCACATTCTGTTCTCTCCAAGCTTAATGATCTACAGTCTCAATTCAGTGCTTTTCAAGATGAAGTTCGTGTCTCACTCGCTTCAATTATTGATCAACTGACCATGATGGAACATCGTCTTGGTGCAAAGTTGGATACAATAGAAGTGCAGACCGAATATGTGGACGAAGAAGAGACTGCCCCTTGAACCCTCTCCCTATGTTTTTAAGATTTGATTGGCTATTACATTTCACAAACAATTTCACCTTTTACTTTGTACCATCTGGGGTACATTGTTGTTGTAATGTTGAACAATTGCTACTTTTCTTTCTTTGCTTTTATTAATGGTCTGTGACAACTGACTATATGCAGGTTTGATTTTTATTCATGGCACTTACTCTTATTCTTGTTTCTTGCTTTCATCACTGACAAATCTATATGGTTTGTGCTGAGGTTTGATAACCCCTAATTCTTTTTGATTGATGACAAAAGGGGGAAGATTATGCACAAACTTAAGAAGAGCAGTGAATACACAATAACATATCTTGGTTGATTTATATTGTTTCTTATTGATGATAATGTTATTGATGATAATGTGTTGTGTTTATGCTTTCTTATTGATGATAATGTGCTGAGTTTATGCTAGCTTAATGATCATCTGTGTTTTCAAGTTGATGGATATTTACTTGTTTTTGTAAATTTGTTTTCAAGTTGTTTTTGGTTGAAAATACTTAATAATTTGTGTTAGTTTTATTATGTTAGTTTAATTATGTCAGTTTAATTAATTTTAGTTTATTTCATTTATGTTTTAGATTAATTAAATTTTGAAAATTTTTAAACATATTTGATATTATAGAGTAAATTGTTTTATTGTGAATGCTTGGTAAATTATATTTTAAGGAGTTGATTTGCTAAGTTATTTAGAGTTGCTTTAATCTCTAGTATGCTCTAAGAATTTTGTTTTACTCTATTTTACTTAAGTTTGTTTATAAAGTTTGTCCTCATCAAAAAGGGGGAATTTGTTGGCCTCTCAAGGTTTTGATGATGACTTCACTTTTAAATAAACAAACATATTTTTAGAGATTGTTTTGTAGGTATATATCCGATTTTGTTGAAATCATTGATGAAGCCTATGACTTGGTTCTTGGAAGATGTACATGTCTTAATATGTCCAAGATGTTAGATAAGTGTTATAATGTTCAAAATAGACGTACAGTCTACTGTTCCTAAAATGAACATTCTGACTGAAGTTGAAGCTGGAGACAGTACGTTGTTCCTACGTAGCAGCTCTGGAGAATAACATCGACTGGAAAATTGCGAATTAATTATTTTCTGTTTTAAGTTGATGTAATGGTTTAGAATTAATTTAATTGCTTAAATTAATTAGTAAGTTAATTGGCTAATCTATTTTTAGGTTTTCTAAAAATAGCCCAAGACTTTTTCTTTATTAGATTTAGATCTCCTATTTTTTAGGATCTTATGTTTTTAACTCCTATGCTATTTTTAGCATAAGGAAAATGATTTTTTCTTTTGAGCAAATAACAGCCGGACACTTTCATAATTCCACCACCTTTTGTTTTGAGAACGTGGAGGGTAGTGGGAGGTATGTCTGAGGAAACTGCTGGCTGTTCCCACTATAAATAGAAGGGACTTTGCTCGAACCAAAATCTATCCAAGAGAATCAAAGAGTGTCCATTAAAGGGAGATCATCTTAAGAAAAATATTTTCAGTTTTCCAATGCCAATTAATTTATTATATTTTTCTTAAGTAATTATTTTAATTGTAATCTTCTTGAGAATTGGCCTTGTAAGGGTTATTGAGTGATTTGTTGTAATTAGACTTGTGGGAAGTCTAAGGGTATAAGAAAAGAGAATCGTGAGAATAGAGAAAGAGAAATGGAGAATAGAGAAAGAGAATTAGGCCTAGAGAAGAGAAGCTTCAAGTGAAGCAAAGTGTTTTATGTAATTGTAATTGATTGCCTAAAACATAGTGAGAATTTTGAAATCCCGGGGGGTCGTGGTTTTTCCTTCTTATTAGGCCAAGAAGGTTTCCACGTAAAATCTTTGTCTCCTTTTTATTTCTTGCTTCTTAAGTTAAAGTTTTATTTTGTTTGTTAAAATTCCACAAGTTAGAGCAAAAACATAGTACAACTCAATACACAACAATTCACCCCCCCTCTTGTTGCATTTGATCATCTCTTCATTTTCCAACACATTGTAAGGAATAAAGCAAGACTGGTAGCTCAAGGCTATAATCAAGAAGAAGGTATAGATTATGATGAAACTTTCGCACCAGTTGCAAGGTTAGAATCTATTCGTATTATGCTTGCTTTTGCTTCATACATAAATATTAAACTATATCAAATGGATGTTAAATGTGCATTCTTAAATGGATACTTGCAAGAGGAAGTATATGTTAAACAACCACCCGGCTTTGAAAATTCTGATCTACCTAATCATGTGTTCAAACTAAATAAAGCGTTATATGGCTTGAAACAAGCTCAAAGAGCTTGGTATGACAGATTTAGCTCACATCTACTTGAAAATGAATTTCAACGAGGTAAAATTGATAAAACACTTTTCATTAAAACTAAAGGAAAAGATATTCTAGTTGTTCAAGTATATGTTGATATATTGTTTGGAGCTACTGATGATTCTTTGTGCAAGGAATTTTCTGAGATTATGTGCAAACAGTTTGAAATGAGCATGATGGGAGACTTAACATTCTTTCTTGGACTACAAATAAAAAAAAAGAAAGATGGCATATTTATTTGTCAAAGTAAATATGTTAAAGATTTGTTAAAGAAGTACAATATGGATCAATGTAAAGAGATGAATACACCTATGAGTACAACACTAAGTCTAGATCAAGATATAAATGGTAAAAGTGTTGATCAAAAGACTTATAGAGGTATGATTGGTTCTTTATTGTATTTAACTGCTAGTCATCCTGATATCATGTTTAGTGTTTGCTTATGTGCTCGTTTTCAAGCTAACCCAAAAGAATCTCACTTAACAGCAGTTAAGAGAATCTTTAGATATTTATATGGGACTAAAGACTTTGGTCTATGGTACCCTAGTTGTGGAAATTTTAGTTTGATTGGTTTTTCAGATGCTGATTATGCTGGATATAAAGTTGATAGAAAAAGCACCTCGGGATCATGTCAATTTTTAGGAAATTCATTGATCTCGTGGTATTCTAGAAAGCAAAATTCAGTTGCTTTATCTACAGCTGAAGCTGAATACATAGCTGCCGGTGCATGTTGCTCTCAAATTTTATGGATTGCTCAACAACTTAGAGACCTTGGAATTGATTTCAAAGGCATACCAATAAGATGTGATAATACAAGTGTAATTTGTATTACAAAGAATCCTGTGCAACATTCTCGTACTAAACACATTGAGGTACGTCACCATTTTATAAGAGATCATGTTGAAAAAGGTAATATTTCTTTATCTTTTATATCTACTGAAAATCAATTAGCGGATATATTTACAAAACCTTTAAGTGCTGATCGTTTTGCTTATATACGTATGGAACTTGGCATGCTAAATGATGTTGCATGAATTAAGGGGGAGTAATGGCATATTAGAAAACGGATTGAGACGTTAATTACTTAAGCACTAAGTATGTATTAAGGGGGAGCATTATATTTACATATTTGATTGACATTATATGTGTGTATTATGCATGAATTAAGAATTGAAAATTTAATTTAAATTTCTTAAAAATTATTCGTTTTATAAAAATGGGATTTATAATTAAATACCTTTAATTAATAAAGGATATTTAATTATTTTAAAACAAAATTGTTTGTTTAAATTATATGTGAACATCATCAATGCATTAAAAACATGTTCATGATTTTGGTTAAAATCCAATTAATCTCATAATTGCATTTCCATTTGTTCACGATTAAAAACCCAAATCAAACACTTGTTCACTTTGATGAACAAACCGGTCAAGCTCCACACACCCTTTGGATTCCTTGTGTTGTCAAATCAATTTATTAAAAGTACAAATTCATTGTACTATACTTCTTAAATAGCGAGTGAATACGCTTTGCTTATTCATTTGCTCACAGAATCTCTTTCTGATTTCCTACTCAAACCGTCTCTTTCACTTTTCTTTTCAAGTTTTTCAAAATCTTCTTCAATAGCACCTAAAAGAAGACTAAGCAAATCCTCTTCAAAATCCGAAAAAGGAGAATCATCTAAATCTCAAATGGCTGAACCTATTACCCCTGTTGTTCACTCACCATTGAACACTTTTGATGTTCCTAAACAATGGTTTGAAAACCATACTGCTTTTGGGAGATGGGTTGATATTTTTCGACAAAGATCACTTTCTTTTGTTGATATTCTTGATTATAATTTCTTCTTGTTTGAAGACTTTGAAATCAACTCTGTTTTTATTCAATCTACCCCTGGTATGTTATTAAGTCCTGGTTCTACTACTTATCCAACTCTTGTAAAAGTTTTCTATTCGAACTTATCTTTTATTATGGTTGATGGAGAACAAGCTTTGAGAAGTTTTTTAAAAGGTCAAGAGATTATCATCTCGAAAACCCTAATGAATGACATTTTCAAATTTTCTCATGAAGCTGATGATGAAACCCCTAACATTTTGGCCTTACAAAATGCTAAGGATATGTTTATTCTCGAATCATATTCTGATTTTTCTTCTTCTAAACAATTAACTCACAATGCTTTAAATTTAAATGGAAAATTGTTACACAAAATTCTTGTTAGAACCGTTTTCTCTCGCAACACCTCTTGTGAATTGGTCACTGATGCTCATCTCATATTAATGTGGAAGATTGCTTCTCTGAAAAATGTTGATTTTTCTTCTATTATCTTCTCAACAATGCGGTTTTGTTGCTCACATTCTCGCAATTGTTCTCTTCCTTATTCCAATCTTTTGACATTGATCTTTGATCATTTCAATCTGCTCTCTGAGATAGAGGAAGTAGATTGTTCTGGTCCTATTTCCTTGTCTAATGAAATCCTCCCACCTCTTGGAATTTTTAAAGTGCATGACAACTATGAGTTATACTCAAATTTTTCTTCAACTGATAAAGAGGATCTTCAAAAGATTCATGGTAAGCGGCTTACACGTCTTGAACCTCACATCAAAGAACACACCACTCTTTCCCGACTTCAGTCTTTAGACTTGGAGGTTGGTGAAATGAAATCTTCCCTACTGGTATTGCATGATAAAGTGTCTACTCTCACTTTTATGTTAGACACTTTTATGAAAGAAATGAAAGGAATGGTAGTAGAAGATGTGGTAGTAGAAGAAGAGGTTGTTGATGGTGATGCTGCTGTGCCTAAAGTGGATGAGGTCATGGAGGACACTAAAGAGAAGGAAGAAGAAGCAGAGGAGGAGGCAGAGAAAAAGGGAGATGATGAGCAAGAGGTTGCTGCTGAAGGTCAAACAGTTCATGTTGATATTGCTGAAACAACTCCAATTCAAACAATTCCTCCAACATTTGATGCTGATCGAACTTCACCTGGAAAACCAGCTCCTTCCAAGAAAAGGAAGAGGAGGTCCAGGAAGTAATTTTAGTTGTTAATGCATGATAAACAATCTTTTTATTTTCGACAAACAATATTTTGTTGTTATTGTTAATCCCAACATTTTAAATCTTCCTGTTTCTTTTTGATGAAAGTCAAAAAGGGGGAGAAATGTATTATGATGTGCATGCTTTTGCTTGCTTATTTGTTTGTTTTTGTTTTTGCTCTGATTCTGTTTTAATGATGCTTGAATGTTTTTGAATGTTTTAATGTTTTATTATTGATATACACTGATATATTGTTGAATAAATGTTTTATTCTTAACATTCATGCTTAAGGGAGAAATGAAAATTTGTTGTGAAAATATAGATATGAAAATTGATAATTGCTAATTGCTGATTATTGATTATTGTTCATGATCATAATGTTTGATAATCATGACTTTGATATTAAAGTTTTGATATGATGTTACATTACAATGATGATTATTATATTTGCATGTATTATGATTGGATACTTGTTGCATGTAAATGATTGTAATGATATGAAGTATAAAATTTTTGCTGGATTATACTATTCTGTTTTAACATTGTTCTGATTTGAAACTGTTCTCAAAATCTTGAAGAACATTTCTGATTGATGATAAAGTCTTGAAAATTTATTATTTAAATATATATTCTTATCATGATTTTCAATTCATATTAACTTAGAAATATGATTTAGGGAAATATGGTTTTGATTTTCATCAAGGGGGAGATTGAAGACTCAACTCTCTTAAATAATGATAAGGGGAGATTGAAGACTTAATTCTCTTGAATGATGATAATTCAAAACAAATATTGATTAAACAAATAAATTAAGTAATTATATTTAATTGTTTAAGTAAGTTTAAAATCATATTTGATATACATTTGATTTATATATATTTATGTCCGAAGTCGATGGAATATGCTTAAAGAACTTAAGTTTATTTTAAAGTTGATTTTATAAGTTCTGAAATATGTTTCAAAGTCTTGAAGATAATTACGTTTACAATCAGGTTAGTTTCGTAATTACATTTGAAATATTTTAATAGGTCAATGTTCCTTGAAATTATATTTGAAATATTTTAATAGGTCAAGGTTCATTAAAAATTAACTTTGATATTATTTGAAATAAAG
>NC_080063.1:5916514-5939014 GCF_026212465.1 Amaranthus tricolor
AACTTCCCCCTTAGACTCACCCGAGTCTAATTACATAAACTCTCAAAAACCCTTACAAAAAGGATAGAAATTCTCTAAAATAAATCAAAGAGTTGCATCAAGAAAATATTATAAATTAATTGGCAATTTTGAGAACAAAATATTTCTTGTAAAATCCAACAAAAACGTATGAAAAATACTTAAGCACAAAACGTTGGATTACTTCACTTTTTTAAAAACCGGAATTAACTTGCAATTTATAGAAAATAATATCCCTAAGAAAATGGAATAATCCAATCCATCATCCCACTATCAAGAGATCATGGGAGTAATGTGGATTAAGCAAACACACGGTTATTTCCATAAGATTTGATTAAGTCAAATCACACGTGTACATAAACAATAACCGCTGTTCCCTTAATAACCGCTGTTCCCTAAAGTAGCAGTTTCTTCAGTAGTAATTCCTGTTCCCCAAATTAATGGCTGGAACTTCATGCTATATTTAAAAAAACGGTTAATCTTAGTGGGAATGATTGCTTGCTAATTTTTAGGAATAAAAACCGGTTAGAAAGATTTGCTAAGACCAATTCAAAGTTAGTTAATTCTATTTTTAATAAATCCAGGATTTACTAAAAATAGATCCTAAAATAAAGGATCTTAACAAATAAAACGTGAATACATTTTCTTTAACAAAAACGATTTGCCAATTAACTTAAATAAATTTTTACTGCAACAATTTAATTTAAAATACATTAACTAAAAATAATAATTAAAATATGATAATCAGAATTTTCAGTCAACGTAGTCAACCTTCAGCTCAGGAACAGTGTGCTGTCTCCAGACTTCAGTTTAGCTAGAACATCCAACTTGGGAACAGTAGATCTGCTGTCTCCATTTTACATCCCAAGCGATATGCTTCTCCTAACCTCTTTTGAAACCTTTTGACATGTACGTTTCCATAAGCTAAGGCATAGGTACTATCAACGATCATAATCATAATCATAATCGGATATCGACCTGCACAATCTCTAAACACATATTTGCTAAAGTGTAGTCATCATCAAAACTCAAGAGGTCCAACAAATTCCCCCTTTTTGATGATGACAAACTTTCAAACAAACTTAAAAATAAAATAGAGTAAACCAATGTTGAAGAGTATGTTAGAGATCAAAACAACTCTTCTTAACTAAATATCATGAAACCAGTTACTCTAGAAATAATCAAAACAACAACTTTATATAATCAGAGCTTAAAAGAAATTAGCATAAACAAACTTGAAATAACAAAACAAGAAGTCAGTAACTTTCAACAACTAACAAATCAGTAACTTCCAACAACTAACAAAATTAGCAACACACAAACATCAGAAAAACAAACCAGCACCTTAATCCATAAGTCCAACATAATAGATTTAACTAGATCTCAAACATGCTCAAGCATTATTTAAGTTTGTGCCAAATATTCCCCCTTTTGACATCAATCAAAAAGAAGATAAACAATCAAGCCACAGCACTAAATATAGTCAAAGATAGGATAGGAAGCAAATTTTAAAAGAACACAAAGAATGCAAGCATGATAAGCAAAGATTAACCAACCTAACATAGTAGCAGCATAAAAGGTTCAATGTTAACAATGTTAAAGATTTGTACCCCAGCTGGTACCAAAAGAAAGAAATTGTTTAAAGACAGAGACAGCAGCAATGAAAAATATAAAAGGGAAACTATGAAGCAGGAGCATCTTCATCAACATATTCCGTTTCCACCTCAACTGTATCCAATTTAGCGCCAAGACGAGCCTCCATCTGAGTCATCTGGTCAGCTAAAGAGGCTAGGGAAACACGGATCTCATCTTGAAATTTGAAGAAGCGATCCTGCAAATCATCAAGCTTGAGAAGAATGGAATATAAGGGAGCAGTAGGAACGGTTGCCTGATCAAAGCTGTGTTTGTGAAATGATGGTGATGGTGATGGTGATCTTGGTGTTGGTGAAGGTAGTGGTGATTGAAAATGATGAGTTGGTGGAGTGGTTGGCTTTGATGAGGGAAAACTATTGGGTTCAGCCCTAGAGTCTTCTTCAAGAGAAACCTTAGATTCCACCCCCTGGTCTTCTTCCTCAGAAGGAACAACCTCCTGTTCCTTAACTCCATCCCCTTCTTTCACCTGTTCCTCCTTCTCCTCTTCTTCCTTTTTCTCCTGTTCCTTCTCTTCCTTCTCTTCCTCTTCCTCCTGTTCCTCCTTTTCCTTCCCCTCTTCCTCCTGTTCCTCATTATCAGAATCAATCTCAACCTGTTCCACAATATTTTCAAGAATCTCTTCCTCATTTAGTTTAAGGCGCAAATTACTCAAACATTTTGCACCTATCATATTGCTGGGACCCATAGGAAAACTATAATCACCCAGTGGAACACCAAACTTTCAGAAAATCCATGACAACAAACCACCATAGCCAACCATACAACGTTTGGCTATACAATCATTTAAATGAGAAATCATCAAGGAAGGAAAATTAATCTTTATGTTGTTCACCATACAGTATATCAGGGTTGCATCTCGAAGAATTACCTCACTACGTTTTGAGTTTCGTGGCAAGATAAACCTTCTAGCAATGTTGTACAGCAACTTATGTAAAGGAGACAGGACATTGTGACTAACTTTCCCCCTTTTTTGCCTAACCCCCAAGCATCTCCAAACATCTTTTTCATCTCTTCCAGAAAACGCAATTTTAGACCCAACATGATAAACGTCAAAACCAGTAGCAGGAACACCTAACCACTCTCCTAAAGTCAGACTATCAAATTCAATATCAATATCTTTGATTGAACTAGAACAAACTCCATCATGAACAGCAAAATTAGAAATAAACTCATGCATAATGTCAGGGTAAATGGGGTTGCAGCTATATACGCTCATAAGTGATTCCCATTTTTGAGTTTGTAAAATTTCATGGAATTTAGGAAAGGTTGTAGATTCGTACCATTCTTTGTCTAGACCAAATCCTACAGACATTTCTTTAGAAAGTTCTTCAGCATTTGAGTAATGCGTTACCTTCATTTTCTTGGTAGAGTAGGTTGAAGGTTTCTTGGATTCTCTTGTTCTTTTACCACTTGTTTGCGGAGACATAGGGGTGTCCTCTGGTTCCTTTGATGAAGACTTAGGTTTGTGAGTGTGAGAAGGTGGGTAAATAACTCGAAGAGGGACAGGTTGCTTCATTTTTGGTTTCATATTCTTGGTTTTCATTGAAGTTTTTAGAGAGAAAAGCAAAGGAAAATGACGAAGTGAAAGGGAAGTGGAAGGAATGACGGTTTAGGGTTGAGTGAAAGGGAAAGGGTAATGAAGATGAAATGAAAGATGGGACGAGAGGGAGTAATTATATTGGATGAAGTGACGTGTTGAGGCAGTTATCAAATCAAGACAATTGATTTTGAATTGTGAAAATGGAGTACGTTGAGATTCAACTCCTACTTAAAAGAACTGCTGGGAAAAAAAATTGTTGTTTAAAAAGAAAAATGGTAATATTGTGCTACTACCGTCAGATCAAAATAATCATGCAATCATGAGAACATCCAAAGTATATACCTTTAAAAAATGCGTACCTGATCCTTTCGATAATTGATTTTTCAATCAAGATTATTGTGGTTGATTGATCATTTTCAATTTTCATTTTGTCTCTAGGAATCATATATGATACTTCCTTTAATGCAGCTTGATCATGCCAAGTTCCAATCTCATTTTCTCATGCTGTTCCCTTGGAAGCGGTTTGGTCATGATATCTGCTATTTGCTCGTTAGTGTTTACATGCTTAACAATGATATTTTTATTTTCAACATTATCCTTAAGAAAATGATGCCTAATATGGATGTGCTTTACTCGTGAGTGATGCACTGGATCTTTGGATATGCATATGGCACTGGTATTATCGCAATAAATAGGAACACATGCATACTTAATACCAAAGTCTCTTAGCTGCTGTTTTATCCATATCATTTGGGAACAGCAAGCTGCTGCTGCTACGTACTCAGCTTCAGCGGTTGATAATGCAACAGTGTTTTGTTTCTTGGAGCTCCACGAAACTAAACATGAGCCAAGAAATTGTACCATACCTGACGTGCTTTTTCTATTAACAAGATCTCCTGCATAATCTGCATCACTAAAGCCTTTCAAATCAAAGACATCACTTTTAGGATAAAACAATGATAAATCATCTGTTCCCTTTAGATATCTCAAAATACGTTTCACTGCAGTTAGATGTGATTCTTTAGGGTTAGATTGAAATCTTGCACATAAACCAACACTAAATGAAATATCGGGTCTACTAGCAGTTAGATATAATAAAGATCCAATCATGCCTCTATACATAGTTTGGTCAATATTTGTTCCATTTGTATCTTCATCTAATCTTACATTAGTAGCCATGGGTGTATGGTTGGTTTTAGCGTTATTCATGCCATATTTCTTAAGAAGTTCTTTTATATATTTTTGTTGATGAATAAAGATACCATTAGCAGTTTGTTTAATTTGCAAACCAAGAAAGAAATTTAATTCTCCCATCATGCTCATTTCAAATTCAGTGCTCATAAGGTTAGCAAATTCTTTACATAGCAATTCATTTGTGGCACCAAAAATAATATCATCAACATATATTTGAACAACTAATATATTGGAACCTTTGTTCTTAAAGAATAAGGTTTTATCAATTTTACCTCTAATAAAGTCATTTTGAATCAAAAATTTTGATAGTCTTTCATACCATTGCCTAGGAGCTTGTTTCAACCCATAAAGAGCTTTATCAAGCTTATAGACATGATCAAGACACGAGGTATTCTCAAAGCCAGGTGGTTGTTCAACAAAAACTTCTTCATCAAGAAAACCATTCAAGAAAGCACATTTCACATCCATTTGATATAATTTAAAGTTCATAAATGCAGCAAAAGAAATTAAGATTCTAATAGCTTCTAACCTTGCTACTGGAGCAAATGTCTCAGTATAATCAATACCTTCTTGTTGATTGTACCCTTTTACCACGAGCCTTGCTTTGTTTCTTACAATTATTCCATGCTCATCTAATTTGTTTCGAAATACCCATTTCAAACCAATTACCTTCTTGTGTTTCGGTTTGGGTTCTAAATGCCATACTTTGTTCCTTTCAAATTCGTTCAATTCATCTTGCATGGCTATGACCCATTCCGAATCCTTTAGAGCTTCTTCGTGATTTTTGGGTTCAAGTGATGATAGGAACGCAAAATGTGCACAAAAGTTTCTCATTTGAGATCTAGTTTGTGTTCCTTTATTTAAGTCACTTACAATCAAATCAAGAGGATGGTATTTTTGATATCTCCAAGGTTTTGGCATAAAGTCTCTTGTGGGAACAGTAGCATGTTCTGGTTCATCAGCTTGATTAACTTTCTGTTCAGCTACTGGATTGTTCTGCTCATCTGTGGGAACAGCTGGATTGGGAACAGTCTGCTGTTCCTGATGTTCTGGCAGTTCCTGAACTTGATCAGTACTTTCTGCTTCTGCTGGAACCGGCTGTTCACCAGCTGTTTCTTGATCATGCACTTTCAATTCTTCATCATCTTCTTCTAAATTTGCAAGACCTATCTTAAAATTATTTGTATCCTGTTCACTTGACAAAAAGTTAGTTTCATCGAAAATTATGTGAACGGATTCTTCCACACTCATTGTTCTTTTGTTATAGACTCTATATGCCTTACTTTGAGATGAGTAGCCAAGAAATACTGCTTCATCACTTCTTTCATCAAATTTACCTATATTCCGTTTTCCATTAACATGTACAAAACATTTGCATCCAAACACACGAAAATAGGCAATATTTGGTTTAACACCTTTAAACAGTTCATAGGGTGTCTTAGAAGTGATTGGTCTTATCAATACTCTATTTAAAATATAACATGCAGTATTAACAGCCTCGGCCCAAAAATTTCTAGGTAAACCACTAGCAATTAACATAGTTTTAGCCATTTCTTCTAAAGTTCTATTTTTCCTTTCTACAACACCATTTTGTTGTGGTGTTCTAGGGGCGGAAAAATTGTGACTTATTCCATGTTCATTGCAATAACTCATAAAGCTTGAATTTTCAAATTCTTTACCATGATCTGACCTTATGTGAACAATTTGATTATTGGTAGATTTTTGTATTTTGTTAGCGAAAGAGACAAACTCATTAAAGGCTTCATCTTTACTAACTAAAAATAAAGTCCATGTAAATCTACTATAATCATCAATAATAACAAACACATATCTCTTGCCACTACGGCTTTGTATTCTCATAGGTCCACACAAATCCATGTGTAATAATTCAAGCGTTTTTGAGGTGGTCACAACATTCTTTGGTTTAAAAGATGACCTTACTTGTTTTCCTTTGGCACAAGGATCACATATTTCATCTTTAAGGAATTTTATAGATGGTAGTCCTCTAACTAGGTCTTTAGATCTTAATGAATTAATCAATGAATAACTAGCATGACCTAGACGCTTATGCCAAAGAAGTGGGTCGTCTTCTATAACACTTAGACACGTTAGACTGTTTCTGGGAACAGTGTCCAGGTCCACTACATAAGTGTTCCCTTTTCTGTTTCCCTCAAGAATGATGTCTCCAGTGTCATTCCTAGAAATAATGCACTTTTCAGAAGTAAAGTTTACAGAGTTACCCTTATCACAAAATTGAGAAATGCTAAGTAAGTTGTGTTTCAAATTCTCGACTAAAAATACATTATCAATGGCGTGGGAACATGACCTTCCAACCTTTCCTTTGGCGATTATCTCACCCTTCATATTGTCACCGAAGGTTACTGTTCCCCCATCATAGGCTTCAAGTGAGAGAAATTTAGATTTGTCACCCGTCATATGCTTGGAACACCCACTGTCGAGATACCATGAGCTGTTCCCCCTCACTTGGACCTGTAAGATAATTAATTGTTAATTATAGGAACCCAGACTTTCTTGGGTTCCTTGTCGATCTTACATGAATCATATTTATCAATCTGAATGTTATCGACATAGTTTCTGTTGGAGACAGTATACTGTTCCCTTTTGGTGCACTGTTCCTTCAGAAGGCCAGCTTTACCACAGAAGGTACAGTACCTGTCTCTAGGAAGATCAACGTAAGCTTTCTTACTTTTGTTATTCTTAAAATAATTTAGGCCTTGTGATTTCTTACTTTTAGCATCTAGAATCCATTTGGGAGTTATTTTGATTTTCCCTTTTTCTCTTGAATTTAATTCAAGATTATTATTGTTGTTACGGTTGGATTCCGGATTCAACTCTAAATGTTGAAAATCATTGCACAAATCCTTAGTAGATGCATTTATCAATTCTTTATTTAAGCCTAATAATTTGTATTGTGATAGCTCAATATTAAGAATAACATTTTCTTTCTTAAGTCTCTCCATATTTTCCTTTAGGATTATATTTTGATCCAACAAACCGAAAAATCTGTTTTGGACATCATGTCTAAAGGTGTTTATGTATGAGACATGGTCTTTGCTTACTTTAAGTTCCTGTTCTAACTTGAGACACTTATCATTGCAATTTTCAAGTTTAGCTTGTGTCTCTTTTAACAACTCTTTTAATTCATTTTTACTTAGATTAAATGAATGGTCAGAAAATGAATTAGAAATATTTACCTGCTTCTCCTTGCCTTTATGCGTAGCCATGAGACATAGGTTAGCTGTCTCCTCTTCTTCGGGAACAATAGTTTCATTCTCACTTTCAGTTTCTCCCCATGCAGCAATCATGGCCCTACGAAAGTCCGTCTTGTTAAAATTCTCTTTGTTCAACGGTCTTCTTGAATCTCTTGTCTTTCCCTTGCCCTTTTCATTCTTCCATGTTGGGCAATCCTTGATGAAGTGCTCGGTACTTCCACATTTGTGGCATTCAAGATTTTTTGTTCTTCTTTCTCTGTTGTTTCTTTGATTTGCATACCTGCTGTTCCTGAAGAACTTCTTGAATTTTCGTACCAATAAAGCAGCCTCTTCCTCATCACATTCTGATTCGTCCTGTTCCCCCGCTGCCAGAGCCAGTCCCTTGTTCCTGGAACTGTCTGCTGTTCCCAAATGCAATTCATGCGTCATTAGGGAACCAGCCAGCTCCTCTAGATTGAACTTAGTAAAATCTTTGGACTCTTGTATAGCAGTAACCTTGGCCCTCCAGCGCTCATCTTGAGGAAGGCTCCTAAGAATCTTCCTTACTTGTTCATCAGTGGGAATTATTCTTCCAAGAGAGACAAGCTCGTTTGTTATGTTGGTGAACCTAGTGAACATCTCTTGGATACTTTCTCTTGGCTCCATAACAAATCTCTCGTATTTAGACATTAACAAATCAATTTTGGACCGTTTTACTTCACTTGTTCCCTCATGGGTAACAGCAAGCAGGTCCCAAAATTTGCTTAGCGGATTTGCACCCCATAATTCTATTATGCTCGTTTGGTCCAAGACCACAATGAAGTAATTTTATAGCAAGAGCATTTAATTCCATTTTCTGAAAATCTTCTTTTTCATATTCGGTTATAGGTTTGGGAACAATTTCATTGTTGGAGTTAGTAGTGGTTACCTCAAAATCTCCGATTTCTATGACTCTCCAAACTTGATAATTTTCCGCTTTGATGAAGATCTCCATTCTATTCTTCCAGTATGTATAGAATTTTCCATCGAACATTGGCGGTCTTTGAGTTGAATACCCTTCTTCCATTCGCTCGTTCATAATTGACATTTTTCGGGAACACCAGAATCTGCCCTCAGGGTTTCCTGATCTTCTGGGAACAGGGCTCTGATACCAATTGTTGATTCAATTAGGAACGGGAACAGCAACAAGAGGGGGGGTGAATTGTTGTTGTTGCAAGTTTAAGCGATTGTGCCCTGTTTTTGCGGAATTATTCAAAATAAATAAAGCTTAAACTAAGAGCAAAATAATAAGAGAGACACACGATTTTACGTGGAAACCTTTTGGGCCTAAACAAAAGGAAAAACCACGACCACTTGGGATTTCTAACAACTTCACTATGTTTAAGGCAATTAGTTACAATTACAATAAACACCTTACTTCACTCGAAGCGAAACAACTAGGCCAACTCTTCACTCTCTAATTGCTTTACTCAAAGCAACAAACTTAGCTTTACAATAAGCTAATCCTCTCTAGCTTCACTAAAAGCTATCTAACTTCCCCCTTAGACTCACCCGAGTCTAATTACATAAACTCTCAAAAACCCTTACAAAAAGGATAGAAATTCTCTAAAATAAATCAAAGAGTTGCATCAAGAAAATATTATAAATTAATTGGCAATTTTGAGAACAAAATATTTCTTGTAAAATCCAACAAAAACGTATGAAAAATACTTAAGCACAAAACGTTGGATTACTTCACTTTTTTAAAAACCGGAATTAACTTGCAATTTATAGAAAATAATATCCCTAAGAAAATGGAATAATCCAATCCATCATCCCACTATCAAGAGATCATGGGAGTAATGTGGATTAAGCAAACACACGGTTATTTCCATAAGATTTGATTAAGTCAAATCACACGTGTACATAAACAATAACCGCTGTTCCCTTAATAACCGCTGTTCCCTAAAGTAGCAGTTTCTTCAGTAGTAATTCCTGTTCCCCAAATTAATGGCTGGAACTTCATGCTATATTTAGAAAAACGGTTAATCTTAGTGGGAATGATTGCTTGCTAATTTTTAGGAATAAAAACCGGTTAGAAAGATTTGCTAAGACCAATTCAAAGTTAGTTAATTCTATTTTTAATAAATCCAGGATTTACTAAAAATAGATCCTAAAATAAAGGATCTTAACAAATAAAACGTGAATACATTTTCTTTAACAAAAAAGATTTGCCAATTAACTTAAATAAATTTTTACTGCAACAATTTAATTTAAAATACATTAACTAAAAATAATAATTAAAATATGATAATCAGAATTTTCAGTCAACGTAGTCAACCTTCAGCTCAGGAACAGTGTGCTGTCTCCAGACTTCAGTTTAGCTAGAACATCCAACTTGGGAACAGTAGATCTGCTGTCTCCATTTTACATCCCAAGCGATATGCTTCTCCTAACCTCTTTTGAAACCTTTTGACATGTACGTTTCCATAAGCTAAGGCATAGGTACTATCAACGATCATAATCATAATCATAATCGGATATCGACCTGCACAATCTCTAAACACATATTTGCTAAAGTGTAGTCATCATCAAAACTCAAGAGGTCCAACAAATTCCCCCTTTTTGATGATGACAAACTTTCAAACAAACTTAAAAATAAAATAGAGTAAACCAATGTTGAAGAGTATGTTAGAGATCAAAACAACTCTTCTTAACTAAATATCATGAAACCAGTTACTCTAGAAATAATCAAAACAACAACTTTATATAATCAGAGCTTAAAAGAAATTAGCATAAACAAACTTGAAATAACAAAACAAGAAGTCAGTAACTTTCAACAACTAACAAATCAGTAACTTCCAACAACTAACAAAATTAGCAACACACAAACATCAGAAAAACAAACCAGCACCTTAATCCATAAGTCCAACATAATAGATTTAACTAGATCTCAAACATGCTCAAGCATTATTTAAGTTTGTGCCAAATATTCCCCCTTTTGACATCAATCAAAAAGAAGATAAACAATCAAGCCACAGCACTAAATATAGTCAAAGATAGGATAGGAAGCAAATTTTAAAAGAACACAAAGAATGCAAGCATGATAAGCAAAGATTAACCAACCTAACATAGTAGCAGCATAAAAGGTTCAATGTTAACAATGTTAAAGATTTGTACCCCAGCTGGTACCAAAAGAAAGAAATTGTTTAAAGACAGAGACAGCAGCAATGAAAAATATAAAAGGGAAACTATGAAGCAGGAGCATCTTCATCAACATATTCCGTTTCCACCTCAACTGTATCCAATTTAGCGCCAAGACGAGCCTCCATCTGAGTCATCTGGTCAGCTAAAGAGGCTAGGGAAACACGGATCTCATCTTGAAATTTGAAGAAGCGATCCTGCAAATCATCAAGCTTGAGAAGAATGGAATATAAGGGAGCAGTAGGAACGGTTGCCTGATCAAAGCTGTGTTTGTGAAATGATGGTGATGGTGATGGTGATCTTGGTGTTGGTGAAGGTAGTGGTGATTGAAAATGATGAGTTGGTGGAGTGGTTGGCTTTGATGAGGGAAAACTATTGGGTTCAGCCCTAGAGTCTTCTTCAAGAGAAACCTTAGATTCCACCCCCTGGTCTTCTTCCTCAGAAGGAACAACCTCCTGTTCCTTAACTCCATCCCCTTCTTTCACCTGTTCCTCCTTCTCCTCTTCTTCCTTTTTCTCCTGTTCCTTCTCTTCCTTCTCTTCCTCTTCCTCCTGTTCCTCCTTTTCCTTCCCCTCTTCCTCCTGTTCCTCATTATCAGAATCAATCTCAACCTGTTCCACAATATTTTCAAGAATCTCTTCCTCATTTAGTTTAAGGCGCAAATTACTCAAACATTTTGCACCTATCATATTGCTGGGACCCATAGGAAAACTATAATCACCCAGTGGAACACCAAACTTTGAGAAAATCCATGACAACAAACCACCATAGCCAACCATACAACGTTTGGCTATACAATCATTTAAATGAGAAATCATCAAGGAAGGAAAATTAATCTTTATGTTGTTCACCATACAGTATATCAGGGTTGCATCTCGAAGAATTACCTCACTACGTTTTGAGTTTCGTGGCAAGATAAACCTTCTAGCAATGTTGTACAGCAACTTATGTAAAGGAGACAGGACATTGTGACTAACTTTCCCCCTTTTTTGCCTAACCCCCAAGCATCTCCAAACATCTTTTTCATCTCTTCCAGAAAACGCAATTTTAGACCCAACATGATAAACGTCAAAACCAGTAGCAGGAACACCTAACCACTCTCCTAAAGTCAGACTATCAAATTCAATATCAATATCTTTGATTGAACTAGAACAAACTCCATCATGAACAGCAAAATTAGAAATAAACTCATGCATAATGTCAGGGTAAATGGGGTTGCAGCTATATACGCTCATAAGTGATTCCCATTTTTGAGTTTGTAAAATTTCATGGAATTTAGGAAAGGTTGTAGATTCGTACCATTCTTTGTCTAGACCAAATCCTACAGACATTTCTTTAGAAAGTTCTTCAGCATTTGAGTAATGCGTTACCTTCATTTTCTTGGTAGAGTGGGTTGAAGGTTTCTTGGATTCTCTTGTTCTTTTACCACTTGTTTGCGGAGACATAGGGGTGTCCTCTGGTTCCTTTGATGAAGACTTAGGTTTGTGAGTGTGAGAAGGTGGGTAAATAACTCGAAGAGGGACAGGTTGCTTCATTTTTGGTTTCATATTCTTGGTTTTCATTGAAGTTTTTAGAGAGAAAAGCAAAGGAAAATGACGAAGTGAAAGGGAAGTGGAAGGAATGACGGTTTAGGGTTGAGTGAAAGGGAAAGGGTAATGAAGATGAAATGAAAGATGGGACGAGAGGGAGTAATTATATTGGATGAAGTGACGTGTTGAGGCAGTTATCAAATCAAGACAATTGATTTTGAATTGTGAAAATGGAGTACGTTGAGATTCAACTCCTACTTAAAAGAACTGCTGGGAAAAAAAATTGTTGTTTAAAAAGAAAAATGGTAATATTGTGCTACTACCGTCAGATCAAAATAATCATGCAATCATGAGAACATCCAAAGTATATACCTTTAAAAAATGCGTACCTGATCCTTTCGATAATTGATTTTTCAATCAAGATTATTGTGGTTGATTGATCATTTTCAATTTTCATTTTGTCTCTAGGAATCATATATGATACTTCCTTTAATGCAGCTTGATCATGCCAAGTTCCAATCTCATTTTCTCATGCTGTTCCCTTGGAAGCGGTTTGGTCATGATATCTGCTATTTGCTCGTTAGTGTTTACATGCTTAACAATGATATTTTTATTTTCAACATTATCCTTAAGAAAATGATGCCTAATATGGATGTGCTTTACTCGTGAGTGATGCACTGGATCTTTGGATATGCATATGGCACTGGTATTATCGCAATAAATAGGAACACATGCATACTTAATACCAAAGTCTCTTAGCTGCTGTTTTATCCATATCATTTGGGAACAGCAAGCTGCTGCTGCTACGTACTCAGCTTCAGCGGTTGATAATGCAACAGTGTTTTGTTTCTTGGAGCTCCACGAAACTAAACATGAGCCAAGAAATTGTACCATACCTGACGTGCTTTTTCTATTAACAAGATCTCCTGCATAATCTGCATCACTAAAGCCTTTCAAATCAAAGACATCACTTTTAGGATAAAACAATGATAAATCATCTGTTCCCTTTAGATATCTCAAAATACGTTTCACTGCAGTTAGATGTGATTCTTTAGGGTTAGATTGAAATCTTGCACATAAACCAACACTAAATGAAATATCGGGTCTACTAGCAGTTAGATATAATAAAGATCCAATCATGCCTCTATACATAGTTTGGTCAATATTTGTTCCATTTGTATCTTCATCTAATCTTACATTAGTAGCCATGGGTGTATGGTTGGTTTTAGCGTTATTCATGCCATATTTCTTAAGAAGTTCTTTTATATATTTTTGTTGATGAATAAAGATACCATTAGCAGTTTGTTTAATTTGCAAACCAAGAAAGAAATTTAATTCTCCCATCATGCTCATTTCAAATTCAGTGCTCATAAGGTTAGCAAATTCTTTACATAGCAATTCATTTGTGGCACCAAAAATAATATCATCAACATATATTTGAACAACTAATATATTGGAACCTTTGTTCTTAAAGAATAAGGTTTTATCAATTTTACCTCTAATAAAGTCATTTTGAATCAAAAATTTTGATAGTCTTTCATACCATTGCCTAGGAGCTTGTTTCAACCCATAAAGAGCTTTATCAAGCTTATAGACATGATCAAGACACGAGGTATTCTCAAAGCCAGGTGGTTGTTCAACAAAAACTTCTTCATCAAGAAAACCATTCAAGAAAGCACATTTCACATCCATTTGATATAATTTAAAGTTCATAAATGCAGCAAAAGAAATTAAGATTCTAATAGCTTCTAACCTTGCTACTGGAGCAAATGTCTCAGTATAATCAATACCTTCTTGTTGATTGTACCCTTTTACCACGAGCCTTGCTTTGTTTCTTACAATTATTCCATGCTCATCTAATTTGTTTCGAAATACCCATTTCAAACCAATTACCTTCTTGTGTTTCGGTTTGGGTTCTAAATGCCATACTTTGTTCCTTTCAAATTCGTTCAATTCATCTTGCATGGCTATGACCCATTCCGAATCCTTTAGAGCTTCTTCGTGATTTTTGGGTTCAAGTGATGATAGGAACGCAAAATGTGCACAAAAGTTTCTCATTTGAGATCTAGTTTGTGTTCCTTTATTTAAGTCACTTACAATCAAATCAAGAGGATGGTATTTTTGATATCTCCAAGGTTTTGGCATAAAGTCTCTTGTGGGAACAGTAGCATGTTCTGGTTCATCAGCTTGATTAACTTTCTGTTCAGCTACTGGATTGTTCTGCTCATCTGTGGGAACAGCTGGATTGGGAACAGTCTGCTGTTCCTGATGTTCTGGCAGTTCCTGAACTTGATCAGTACTTTCTGCTTCTGCTGGAACCGGCTGTTCACCAGCTGTTTCTTGATCATGCACTTTCAATTCTTCATCATCTTCTTCTAAATTTGCAAGACCTATCTTAAAATTATTTGTATCCTGTTCACTTGACAAAAAGTTAGTTTCATCGAAAATTATGTGAACGGATTCTTCCACACTCATTGTTCTTTTGTTATAGACTCTATATGCCTTACTTTGAGATGAGTAGCCAAGAAATACTGCTTCATCACTTCTTTCATCAAATTTACCTATATTCCGTTTTCCATTAACATGTACAAAACATTTGCATCCAAACACACGAAAATAGGCAATATTTGGTTTAACACCTTTAAACAGTTCATAGGGTGTCTTAGAAGTGATTGGTCTTATCAATACTCTATTTAAAATATAACATGCAGTATTAACAGCCTCGGCCCAAAAATTTCTAGGTAAACCACTAGCAATTAACATAGTTTTAGCCATTTCTTCTAAAGTTCTATTTTTCCTTTCTACAACACCATTTTGTTGTGGTGTTCTAGGGGCGGAAAAATTGTGACTTATTCCATGTTCATTGCAATAACTCATAAAGCTTGAATTTTCAAATTCTTTACCATGATCTGACCTTATGTGAACAATTTGATTATTGGTAGATTTTTGTATTTTGTTAGCGAAAGAGACAAACTCATTAAAGGCTTCATCTTTACTAACTAAAAATAAAGTCCATGTAAATCTACTATAATCATCAATAATAACAAACACATATCTCTTGCCACTACGGCTTTGTATTCTCATAGGTCCACACAAATCCATGTGTAATAATTCAAGCGTTTTTGAGGTGGTCACAACATTCTTTGGTTTAAAAGATGACCTTACTTGTTTTCCTTTGGCACAAGGATCACATATTTCATCTTTAAGGAATTTTATAGATGGTAGTCCTCTAACTAGGTCTTTAGATCTTAATGAATTAATCAATGAATAACTAGCATGACCTAGACGCTTATGCCAAAGAAGTGGGTCGTCTTCTATAACACTTAGACACGTTAGACTGTTTCTGGGAACAGTGTCCAGGTCCACTACATAAGTGTTCCCTTTTCTGTTTCCCTCAAGAATGATGTCTCCAGTGTCATTCCTAGAAATAATGCACTTTTCAGAAGTAAAGTTTACAGAGTTACCCTTATCACAAAATTGAGAAATGCTAAGTAAGTTGTGTTTCAAATTCTCGACTAAAAATACATTATCAATGGCGTGGGAACATGACCTTCCAACCTTTCCTTTGGCGATTATCTCACCCTTCATATTGTCACCGAAGGTTACTGTTCCCCCATCATAGGCTTCAAGTGAGAGAAATTTAGATTTGTCACCCGTCATATGCTTGGAACACCCACTGTCGAGATACCATGAGCTGTTCCCCCTCACTTGGACCTGTAAGATAATTAATTGTTAATTATAGGAACCCAGACTTTCTTGGGTTCCTTGTCGATCTTACATGAATCATATTTATCAATCTGAATGTTATCGACATAGTTTCTGTTGGAGACAGTATACTGTTCCCTTTTGGTGCACTGTTCCTTCAGATGGCCAGCTTTACCACAGAAGGTACAGTACCTGTCTCTAGGAAGATCAACGTAAGCTTTCTTACTTTTGTTATTCTTAAAATAATTTAGGCCTTGTGATTTCTTACTTTTAGCATCTAGAATCCATTTGGGAGTTATTTTGATTTTCCCTTTTTCTCTTGAATTTAATTCAAGATTATTATTGTTGTTACGGTTGGATTCCGGATTCAACTCTAAATGTTGAAAATCATTGCACAAATCCTTAGTAGATGCATTTATCAATTCTTTATTTAAGCCTAATAATTTGTATTGTGATAGCTCAATATTAAGAATAACATTTTCTTTCTTAAGTCTCTCCATATTTTCCTTTAGGATTATATTTTGATCCAACAAACCGAAAAATCTGTTTTGGACATCATGTCTAAAGGTGTTTATGTATGAGACATGGTCTTTGCTTACTTTAAGTTCCTGTTCTAACTTGAGACACTTATCATTGCAATTTTCAAGTTTAGCTTGTGTCTCTTTTAACAACTCTTTTAATTCATTTTTACTTAGATTAAATGAATGGTCAGAAAATGAATTAGAAATATTTACCTGCTTCTCCTTGCCTTTATGCGTAGCCATGAGACATAGGTTAGCTGTCTCCTCTTCTTCGGGAACAATAGTTTCATTCTCACTTTCAGTTTCTCCCCATGCAGCAATCATGGCCCTACGAAAGTCCGTCTTGTTAAAATTCTCTTTGTTCAACGGTCTTCTTGAATCTCTTGTCTTTCCCTTGCCCTTTTCATTCTTCCATGTTGGGCAATCCTTGATGAAGTGCTCGGTACTTCCACATTTGTGGCATTCAAGATTTTTTGTTCTTCTTTCTCTGTTGTTTCTTTGATTTGCATACCTGCTGTTCCTGAAGAACTTCTTGAATTTTCGTACCAATAAAGCAGCCTCTTCCTCATCACATTCTGATTCGTCCTGTTCCCCCGCTGCCAGAGCCAGTCCCTTGTTCCTGGAACTGTCTGCTGTTCCCAAATGCAATTCATGCGTCATTAGGGAACCAGCCAGCTCCTCTAGATTGAACTTAGTAAAATCTTTGGACTCTTGTATAGCAGTAACCTTGGCCCTCCAGCGCTCATCTTGAGGAAGGCTCCTAAGAATCTTCCTTACTTGTTCATCAGTGGGAATTATTCTTCCAAGAGAGACAAGCTCGTTTGTTATGTTGGTGAACCTAGTGAACATCTCTTGGATACTTTCTCTTGGCTCCATAACAAATCTCTCGTATTTAGACATTAACAAATCAATTTTGGACCGTTTTACTTCACTTGTTCCCTCATGGGTAACAGCAAGCAGGTCCCAAAATTTGCTTAGCGGATTTGCACCCCATAATTCTATTATGCTCGTTTGGTCCAAGACCACAATGAAGTAATTTTATAGCAAGAGCATTTAATTCCATTTTCTGAAAATCTTCTTTTTCATATTCGGTTATAGGTTTGGGAACAATTTCATTGTTGGAGTTAGTAGTGGTTACCTCAAAATCTCCGATTTCTATGACTCTCCAAACTTGATAATTTTCCGCTTTGATGAAGATCTCCATTCTATTCTTCCAGTATGTATAGAATTTTCCATCGAACATTGGCGGTCTTTGAGTTGAATACCCTTCTTCCATTCGCTCGTTCATAATTGACATTTTTCGGGAACACCAGAATCTGCCCTCAGGGTTTCCTGATCTTCTGGGAACAGGGCTCTGATACCAATTGTTGATTCAATTAGGAACGGGAACAGCAACAAGAGGGGGGGTGAATTGTTGTTGTTGCAAGTTTAAGCGATTGTGCCCTGTTTTTGCGGAATTATTCAAAATAAATAAAGCTTAAACTAAGAGCAAAATAATAAGAGAGACACACGATTTTACGTGGAAACCTTTTGGGCCTAAACAAAAGGAAAAACCACGACCACTTGGGATTTCTAACAACTTCACTATGTTTAAGGCAATTAGTTACAATTACAATAAACACCTTACTTCACTCGAAGCGAAACAACTAGGCCAACTCTTCACTCTCTAATTGCTTTACTCAAAGCAACAAACTTAGCTTTACAATAAGCTAATCCTCTCTAGCTTCACTAAAAGCTATCTAACTTCCCCCTTAGACTCACCCGAGTCTAATTACATAAACTCTCAAAAACCCTTACAAAAAGGATAGAAATTCTCTAAAATAAATCAAAGAGTTGCATCAAGAAAATATTATAAATTAATTGGCAATTTTGAGAACAAAATATTTCTTGTAAAATCCAACAAAAACGTATGAAAAATACTTAAGCACAAAACGTTGGATTACTTCACTTTTTTAAAAACCGGAATTAACTTGCAATTTATAGAAAATAATATCCCTAAGAAAATGGAATAATCCAATCCATCATCCCACTATCAAGAGATCATGGGAGTAATGTGGATTAAGCAAACACACGGTTATTTCCATAAGATTTGATTAAGTCAAATCACACGTGTACATAAACAATAACCGCTGTTCCCTTAATAACCGCTGTTCCCTAAAGTAGCAGTTTCTTCAGTAGTAATTCCTGTTCCCCAAATTAATGGCTGGAACTTCATGCTATATTTAGAAAAACGGTTAATCTTAGTGGGAATGATTGCTTGCTAATTTTTAGGAATAAAAACCGGTTAGAAAGATTTGCTAAGACCAATTCAAAGTTAGTTAATTCTATTTTTAATAAATCCAGGATTTACTAAAAATAGATCCTAAAATAAAGGATCTTAACAAATAAAACGTGAATACATTTTCTTTAACAAAAAAGATTTGCCAATTAACTTAAATAAATTTTTACTGCAACAATTTAATTTAAAATACATTAACTAAAAATAATAATTAAAATATGATAATCAGAATTTTCAGTCAACGTAGTCAACCTTCAGCTCAGGAACAGTGTGCTGTCTCCAGACTTCAGTTTAGCTAGAACATCCAACTTGGGAACAGTAGATCTGCTGTCTCCATTTTACATCCCAAGCGATATGCTTCTCCTAACCTCTTTTGAAACCTTTTGACATGTACGTTTCCATAAGCTAAGGCATAGGTACTATCAACGATCATAATCATAATCATAATCGGATATCGACCTGCACAATCTCTAAACACATATTTGCTAAAGTGTAGTCATCATCAAAACTCAAGAGGTCCAACAAATTCCCCCTTTTTGATGATGACAAACTTTCAAACAAACTTAAAAATAAAATAGAGTAAACCAATGTTGAAGAGTATGTTAGAGATCAAAACAACTCTTCTTAACTAAATATCATGAAACCAGTTACTCTAGAAATAATCAAAACAACAACTTTATATAATCAGAGCTTAAAAGAAATTAGCATAAACAAACTTGAAATAACAAAACAAGAAGTCAGTAACTTTCAACAACTAACAAATCAGTAACTTCCAACAACTAACAAAATTAGCAACACACAAACATCAGAAAAACAAACCAGCACCTTAATCCATAAGTCCAACATAATAGATTTAACTAGATCTCAAACATGCTCAAGCATTATTTAAGTTTGTGCCAAATATTCCCCCTTTTGACATCAATCAAAAAGAAGATAAACAATCAAGCCACAGCACTAAATATAGTCAAAGATAGGATAGGAAGCAAATTTTAAAAGAACACAAAGAATGCAAGCATGATAAGCAAAGATTAACCAACCTAACATAGTAGCAGCATAAAAGGTTCAATGTTAACAATGTTAAAGATTTGTACCCCAGCTGGTACCAAAAGAAAGAAATTGTTTAAAGACAGAGACAGCAGCAATGAAAAATATAAAAGGGAAACTATGAAGCAGGAGCATCTTCATCAACATATTCCGTTTCCACCTCAACTGTATCCAATTTAGCGCCAAGACGAGCCTCCATCTGAGTCATCTGGTCAGCTAAAGAGGCTAGGGAAACACGGATCTCATCTTGAAATTTGAAGAAGCGATCCTGCAAATCATCAAGCTTGAGAAGAATGGAATATAAGGGAGCAGTAGGAACGGTTGCCTGATCAAAGCTGTGTTTGTGAAATGATGGTGATGGTGATGGTGATCTTGGTGTTGGTGAAGGTAGTGGTGATTGAAAATGATGAGTTGGTGGAGTGGTTGGCTTTGATGAGGGAAAACTATTGGGTTCAGCCCTAGAGTCTTCTTCAAGAGAAACCTTAGATTCCACCCCCTGGTCTTCTTCCTCAGAAGGAACAACCTCCTGTTCCTTAACTCCATCCCCTTCTTTCACCTGTTCCTCCTTCTCCTCTTCTTCCTTTTTCTCCTGTTCCTTCTCTTCCTTCTCTTCCTCTTCCTCCTGTTCCTCCTTTTCCTTCCCCTCTTCCTCCTGTTCCTCATTATCAGAATCAATCTCAACCTGTTCCACAATATTTTCAAGAATCTCTTCCTCATTTAGTTTAAGGCGCAAATTACTCAAACATTTTGCACCTATCATATTGCTGGGACCCATAGGAAAACTATAATCACCCAGTGGAACACCAAACTTTGAGAAAATCCATGACAACAAACCACCATAGCCAACCATACAACGTTTGGCTATACAATCATTTAAATGAGAAATCATCAAGGAAGGAAAATTAATCTTTATGTTGTTCACCATACAGTATATCAGGGTTGCATCTCGAAGAATTACCTCACTACGTTTTGAGTTTCGTGGCAAGATAAACCTTCTAGCAATGTTGTACAGCAACTTATGTAAAGGAGACAGGACATTGTGACTAACTTTCCCCCTTTTTTGCCTAACCCCCAAGCATCTCCAAACATCTTTTTCATCTCTTCCAGAAAACGCAATTTTAGACCCAACATGATAAACGTCAAAACCAGTAGCAGGAACACCTAACCACTCTCCTAAAGTCAGACTATCAAATTCAATATCAATATCTTTGATTGAACTAGAACAAACTCCATCATGAACAGCAAAATTAGAAATAAACTCATGCATAATGTCAGGGTAAATGGGGTTGCAGCTATATACGCTCATAAGTGATTCCCATTTTTGAGTTTGTAAAATTTCATGGAATTTAGGAAAGGTTGTAGATTCGTACCATTCTTTGTCTAGACCAAATCCTACAGACATTTCTTTAGAAAGTTCTTCAGCATTTGAGTAATGCGTTACCTTCATTTTCTTGGTAGAGTGGGTTGAAGGTTTCTTGGATTCTCTTGTTCTTTTACCACTTGTTTGCGGAGACATAGGGGTGTCCTCTGGTTCCTTTGATGAAGACTTAGGTTTGTGAGTGTGAGAAGGTGGGTAAATAACTCGAAGAGGGACAGGTTGCTTCATTTTTGGTTTCATATTCTTGGTTTTCATTGAAGTTTTTAGAGAGAAAAGCAAAGGAAAATGACGAAGTGAAAGGGAAGTGGAAGGAATGACGGTTTAGGGTTGAGTGAAAGGGAAAGGGTAATGAAGATGAAATGAAAGATGGGACGAGAGGGAGTAATTATATTGGATGAAGTGACGTGTTGAGGCAGTTATCAAATCAAGACAATTGATTTTGAATTGTGAAAATGGAGTACGTTGAGATTCAACTCCTACTTAAAAGAACTGCTGGGAAAAAAAATTGTTGTTTAAAAAGAAAAATGGTAATATTGTGCTACTACCGTCAGATCAAAATAATCATGCAATCATGAGAACATCCAAAGTATATACCTTTAAAAAATGCGTACCTGATCCTTTCGATAATTGATTTTTCAATCAAGATTATTGTGGTTGATTGATCATTTTCAATTTTCATTTTGTCTCTAGGAATCATATATGATACTTCCTTTAATGCAGCTTGATCATGCCAAGTTCCAATCTCATTTTCTCATGCTGTTCCCTTGGAAGCGGTTTGGTCATGATATCTGCTATTTGCTCGTTAGTGTTTACATGCTTAACAATGATATTTTTATTTTCAACATTATCCTTAAGAAAATGATGCCTAATATGGATGTGCTTTACTCGTGAGTGATGCACTGGATCTTTGGATATGCATATGGCACTGGTATTATCGCAATAAATAGGAACACATGCATACTTAATACCAAAGTCTCTTAGCTGCTGTTTTATCCATATCATTTGGGAACAGCAAGCTGCTGCTGCTACGTACTCAGCTTCAGCGGTTGATAATGCAACAGTGTTTTGTTTCTTGGAGCTCCACGAAACTAAACATGAGCCAAGAAATTGTACCATACCTGACGTGCTTTTTCTATTAACAAGATCTCCTGCATAATCTGCATCACTAAAGCCTTTCAAATCAAAGACATCACTTTTAGGATAAAACAATGATAAATCATCTGTTCCCTTTAGATATCTCAAAAT